>NC_056729.1:55174486-55201986 GCF_019279795.1 Protopterus annectens
AATACACCACTGCTTCCCAGACCACCAGCAGAAAACTACCAGTGAGAGAGATCTGCAAGGTCTACACTTGAAACATGGACAGCGATGTCCCTTGTGGGGCACCAAAAATTTAGTGATTAGAGCCAGGCCCTGTAATGATTGATGCGACCAGGCTGTAGATGTACACAGACCATTAGGTTGTACAAGCCTGATAACACATGGGTTGGCACAACGTACAACATGTGTCCCAACATGGGGAGAGTGGGCAGTATTTAGGGGTGTGTTTATACCCCACCTGCGACCACAGTAAGGATGAGTGCTGTAGAGGAGTGACAGGTAGGGGAACTATGGGTATGCGATTATGGGTCTAAGCGTGCAGGTGTTGGCTGGCAGAGCCATATTAGGACCACCCCATGGATGTAACTAATATTCCGATGTGGGCATAGCAGATGCCCATACCTCCCAAGCCTTAAGAGCACATCCACTGGATAGTCCGTAAACCATTGGGGGAACACTTAGGGACCATATCATTGAACTGTCCTCGATTACCAGGGACGTCCGTGATTACGAATCAGAATCTAACTCTGTCCCAACTAAATCGTCCCAGAACTAGTGATATTAGGGGGAAAGGTGGCGGAATACATGTAATGAATAATGACAACATGTAAGAGTCATAAACAGCATGTACCTCAGACAATGTGCATGAATATGTATGCTCCAGGTCTGTAAATGTGTCAGGTTAATAGTGTCAAACTTCTAAATGTGTCCCTGAGGTTGTTATGCAGTTTCCCTGATTCAGTGTTCATTCTTCCCCATTCGTATGAGAGGTCTGCTAGTGAGAGAAAGCGCATATTCCGCCGACAACCTTAGAAAGATGATAGAATAATAGGGTTGGGGATACCACCTGTCCACCTTTGTGAGGGACACTCCCCTCTGAGCAATTGTGTCCTGCAAAATAATTGTAATTATGGCAAATGTCCTGTGATTTAGGACAAAGATTTCCTATATTGTCCGTAGTAGTTGTATAAAACAATTATTTTGTATCTGAAACACCTAAATGTTAGAAGAAACAGTATAAGCAACTATAATGCTACAAGAATAACCTTTTATTTAGGCAAAACAATGAAGTACTCTCCTTTGTACTGGCTGTGGGTATGTTTTGCCCTGTAAAATCTGGCGCCTCTACATAAAGGTCCTATAGGGTTGCCACATTTTCAAATGCCCAAAGTGGGACATGTTCTGTAGAAATGTCAGATTTTCCAGGACAAAACATACCTACAGCCGTGCATAGTACAGAATTTTAATTATTTGCACAAATAAAAGCTTACTCTAGTAACATTTGAATTGCTTATGCTACTTCACATAACATATAGAAGTTTCATATATAAAATAACTGTTTTATGCAACTATTAAAGAAACTTAGGATACATTTTGTCCTGTAATCTCAGGACATTTGCTATGTCTTGATTATTTTTGCAGGACACAACTGCCGAAAGAGGGACTGTCTCTCGCAAAGTGGGACAGGTGTTAACCCTACAGTCCCACCTTGGCCAATTGAAAAGGTGGCAAACCTCTAATAGGTATGCGGTAGCATGACTCGGCCGATGGATGTGGCTCCCAAAACCCAATTACTTGTCTGTATTGAAGAGTCTCGGTTCCCATGTATCAGCCAGATGGGAGCAGATTGTATGAGGAACACACAAATAATATGATTAATTCACTGGACAGGCCCCCGATTCCGTACAGTCGAACGCCATGCCGTCGCCTAATGGGCAGCCATTCCTGATACTGTAGTCATGTAGTCTGATGTAATAGGCATCACAAGGTAATATTGTGGTCCTCGCTCCCACCCAGGGGTGTGAGTGTCAGATGCAAGCACCAATGTCGGTGCATTTGCAAGTGTGGGAGCGAGCGGGTGTAAGCCTGTTTGGCTACCAGTATGTGAGTATTGCGCCAATAAAGCAATGTAGAGGCTAACCAAGTGTAAGAAGCTGTAACCAGAGGTCAACAGTGTTTAACACCATGCAAACCCATGCACACACGCAAACCCATGCACACATGCTCCCAACTGCTTTAATGTGCTCCCTCCATATCCAATGGCCTTGTTCTGCCCTGCAACCATATAAACATCCTCTGCAAGGCTTGGAACCAGGACCCTGCACACACAGCTAATTTGAATTACCAATATGCCATGGCAGATATACAGACAATGGACAGTACCACAAACATATCATACAGCGCAGTCATTCAACAGTATAGGAATGTATCCCATCATGTAGATGTATATGCGAGTGTTTATGTCCAGCATATAGGTACATACATATATAGAGATATATCAGGAACATACCATGTGGCAACAAAGCATTACAAATGAATGAAATGGGAAACACCAGTGATGCATGTATTATGTAGTGGTGTTGTTCTATATGATCTCAAGACTCCCTCAGACAGACATGTGTCATTCATACACACAAATAGTTGTACATTGGCTGTATACATCACTCTGTGCATGTAATGTACATTAACACAACAGTACCTGTCCAATCATTATGTGTGAACAGTACTCTTGCATGGTGCTGTGTGCAATATCATCATCATGATAAAGGTAAATGGGGTAACCATAGAGGGACCAGTAGTGTTGTGTACAATGGGGTCATCCTCATCAGGTGTACCTGGACCATTTAGGAGTGATGTGCATACCAGAATCGTGCACCTGAGGGACAGGGGTGAGGATAGCAGGAGTATGTTGTGATGTATATTACAAGAGTTACATGTGTCCAATGGGCACATGTGTGCAATGGACAGCTATGTATAGGGCAGATGTAGTCCTAGGAGCTGATTGGCCTTATGTTACAGTAGGTGAGGGTTGGATGTAGGGGAAGGAGTGTAATTATGGCTGTGGAGGACAGGTAGGGTAGGATCACAGACAAGACTGCATACAGGGTTGGTATATGACACACATGGGGGAATACACCCCAGATGGGGATGGGTGTTTGGCATTCATAAGCCCATGGGAACAGTGGGATGGAGGTCCCCAGCCATGGGCAGCCACCACTGCACCTAAACAGCTGCAAAGGAAGCAGTGCTGGGGGCTGTCCAGGAGGGGAAGCATCACCCTGTAAATGTGGCACTCCACCCTTGAGCTTGTGTATCTGGCTTTGGAACCCCTTAGTGAGCCCCCAACACAACACATCTGGGACCGCACAACAGCAGACATGTACCTGTCTGGTCCTGCTCCCAGGGGGGACATGCTCCATCCTTACTGGTGGTACCACCAGAAGGTGGTACAGAGCCAACAGAGGTTGATGTCCAAGGCTGGGCCCCAGATGTGCTACTGCCCAGTGCCATGGTCAGCTGAACTGGGACAGGAGGTTCTGCCGGGACCTCCCAACCCATTCAGCCTATGGTGTTGCAGTTTATACCCACATATGGCTTAGTGACAGACACCAGCATACAGGATTACCTACAACAGTATGCATAGATATCACCATCAACCCAACACAACAGATGGTATACATTTGCAGAGGGAGCACAGCACATGCATATATACTGCATGCCATCTGTACAATGTGTAGTAGACGTGTGACCGCAGCTATGAACAGTTGCCCATTATTGGCTTGTCACTGGGAACCCCAGCCAGTGTCTGTCATACCACTGTTTCATGTGACATATGTCCAGTCAGGGATGCAATAGCAGTAACACATCCCTATCATCATGTACTGTCTGCAATCCTCACACTATGATTCTGCTGTGCACAGATGTGTGTGCATTGTGTAATATAGGAAACAAATGGTTGCACACACTGACCAGATCACAGATGGCCCTACAGATTGGGTCCCTCATGAACAGAGTACTGTCATGTCTGTATTAAAACATGCAGAATAGCCATTACCACCCACATGTTAAACAGGCGGTAGTCTCAATGCAGCATAGCTACACTTACATGCTGTAGTGATGTGTGGCACATCACCCTCCTGTCTTTAGGCTATTTCCCACTGTGTATAATGTTTGAGGTACATTGAGATATCATCTGTGATGTTGTGTCAGAACACCACATCGAGGTACCACTCACAGTGACTGTCATGGCCAAATACCAACATGTTTTCCCTAGATAGTGTACTGTGTTTATCATGCGAATGGCTATGGGAACAGTGTCACAGCTGTTCCACATGCAATCAGTTATAGGAAGACTGCAATAGGTGCAGAGGCCATCACCTGATCATGTCCATCACTTACAAATACACATGCTGCTGCTGAGCAGGTGTACACCTTCACATCCACCAGAGAGTGTGTGTGGGTGGGACAGGCAAAGTACACCAGGGAAGGGCTTGGAGACTTAACCGTTAGCATCATCTCCCACACGCATAACAGTACAGGGGTCAAACCCCTGACTGACTAGTCATTACTATAACATGTGCATGATGTTACCACATGTGCCACAAAGGTGACATGTTGCTGTGCTGTAAGAACATATATGTGTGTAGGTGAGTGACATCTGCAACAGAGATATAGTAGACATACATTAGATGTGGCACACATGGCTGTCCACATGAATGGATGCCATTGTCACCACAACCACACTCTCTAATGGACACACATTGACACTCTTTGCCAGGGCCACAAATACACAACCTAACTACTTAGTTTGCCACACTGCAGTAATGCACAGGACTACATGCACAACAGGGGATATCTGGAGGTTCTATGGGCTGGGGCATGTGAAAGTGTTTGACATCTGTTGGTATGCCAGTGAGGGTTATACTGGGAATGACTGTGGTTGGGAGCATCATAACCCACATGCAGACACAAGGTGCCAGTATTGACATGCATGTACGCATTGCTGCATGGGTGTGTAGTGGTTGGCTGAGCAAGATGGCTGTACAAGGCTGGATGAGGGGTACTCCTTGGAATCACGTCAACCGATACTGGTGTGCAGTGCAGGGGTGTAGTGTCTGCAATGTCCCACACAGATGGCTACTGCATGATCTGCCCTGACATCCTGGTTACCAATGAGTATGGCCATAGTTTTACAATGCATGCCATGTCTGTGTTTGATAGTCCTTCACATGGACATTGCCTGGGATGTGCATGTCCCACAATACTGTACAGTGACATGTACAGGTGTACCTGGTTTGGCAGGCACATGTTGTGTACACAGACTGTTATCCCCCAATATGCCAATACTGTCCTGGTGTGGCTGAACCTGCTTAAAGTGAGCAGGTCGACCCTGCACCTGCATTGATAGTATGATACAGGTATTCCCTGGTGTCAGTGGCATTGGTTCATACAAGGCGCATGTGTACAGCATCATATGCTCTCTGTGGATTACATTTGATGGCATCACATATGTTGCAGGCATCCAGTGGGGAACATAGTGAAGGCACAATGTCCGCTAATATGTGCCTATTGTACTGCTGTAAAGGGTGCCATGTCCTATGCAGGCCACCGCATTCACATCATGCCTACTATCTGTTATCAATGTGCATGGTACTAGCAACATAGTGGGATATCCTAGGTAGCTGTGTTTGTGCATGGCACATGGGTGCAGGACATATACCGTGTACTAGTAGAGTTGCATACGTTGTTCACCAGGCCTTTTGCCAGATGTAGGGGTATAGCTTGCCAACACAGTCCCATGGCTGACTGACAGCTGTAGTCCTTGTGAGGTGGCCAATGTGTCATAAGACGGACACCATATAGGAAAACTACAAAATCCACTCCCCAACATATCCAATGGTAAGACACTCATAGCCACCTCTACACAGGCTCTGACAGACACACACACACTTGCCATATCCTGTATATGAACCCCTACCTACCATATAACACTGCAGCAATACACTTTTAGGGCACATGCTACACTGAATACTGGGTTACAGCACACCTACTCATGCAGACCTAGGTGGGTGACAACAGCAGGATTGACAAAGGTGGTCATGTGATTTGTACTGAGAGTGCATACTCTACAAAGCACTTTACTTGTCTCACACAGGCAGACACACACACACACACACACACCTGGCATGTCTGGGATTAGTACACCGACCTAACTACTTTTTTACACTACAGCATTATGCAGTTATTGAACGTGCTACCCAGATTACTGGGGTACAGTACTCCCAAAGGTGTATTTCTAGGTGGGTGACATCATCAGCCTTGCCAAAGGTGGGTATAGGAATTGTATGGAGTGTGAGCAGTCTAAAAGCATTATTCAGTCCTCAGGCAGATGGGGATACCGACTTAATTACTTTATTACACTACAGCATTACACAGTTACAGAAAGCGCTACCAAGATTACTGGGACACAGCACTCCCATAGGTGTATTTCTATGTGGGTTCATAGGTTCATAGGTTGATACTAGGCTATCAGCCCTAAGGCTTATACAAGCCTAGCCATAACAATTCTCTGGCTATTTCTTCCCACACTATTTACTTCCCTGGACCCCTGTCTAGCAGGGTGACTAACATGATCCTCGGGGTGAATTTCCTTTCTCCCATCCAATCATAAAGGTTCCTTTTGAAGAGGGCCAAAGAGGCACTCTGCTTGACATGTATGGGCAATCTATTCCAGAGTCTGGGGAGTCTCTGGGTGACATCATCAGCCTTGCCAAAGGTGGGTATAGGAATTGTATGGAGTGTGGGCAATCTAAAAGCATTATTCAGTCCTCAGGCAGATGGTGACAAACACACACATTTGGCAAGTCTGGGATAAGAACCCCAACCTAACTACTTTATTACACTACAACATTACACAGTTACAGAACGTACTACCAAGATTACTGGGACACAGCACTCCCAGAGGTGTATTTCTAGGTGGGTGACATCATCAGCCTTGCCAAAGGTGGGTATAGGAATTGTATGGAGTGTGAGCAGTCTAAAAGCATTATTCAGTCCTCAGGCAGATGAGGACAAACACACACTTGGCAAGTTTGGGATTAGAACACCGGCCTAACTACTTTATTACACTACAGCATTACGCAGTTACAGAATGTGCTACCAAGATTACTGGTAAACAGCACTCCCAGAGATGTATTTCTAGGTGGGTGACATCATCCGCCTTGCCAAAGGTGGGTATAGGAATTTTATGGAGTGTGAGCAGTCTAAAAGCCTTATTCCATCCTCAGGCAGATGGGGACAAACACACACACATGCCAGTGGTAGGAACAGAACACCTGCCTATCTACAGATCACTATTACAATACTACATAGTTATGAGTGGCACCACACAGACTACACATGTCAAGGCTGTCATTATGACCTTCTAGGAATGCGGACATCAACAGGGATGCTGGCAGTTAAGATGTACATACATGTGAACCTGTGTGTTTAAAGTAGGAATCCATCCTGACCTGGAGTATGCCCATCTGTGGAATGGACAAATACTATCACTATACAAGGTTACAATGGCCATGCCCATACACATAGAGGCACATAACTGACACAAGGTGTCACTGGGCATGCTTACACACTTAGTAGCACAGGGCTGTTTGGAATGCACTATGTGTCCATCTACACAAGGTTATACTGGGCATGCTCATACACTTAGTAGCACAGGGGTGTCTGGGTTGCACTCTAATTCTAATCACAGAAAGTCACAGTGGCCATGCTATTACAGTTAGACATAAAGAACACATTGTAATGGACTCTGGTGTTAGTAGTTGTCATTGTTAGCAGGAACGATACTCTACATATATCTGACACAGGTCTTATACACAACGTCTGCTGCTGTCTGTCACCTTAGATGTACCATCCTATACCAAGCACAATACCACCACTCACAGTCATGTCTTGTTAGGAGTGGCAGTTGCTTGACCAACACAATGAGCCTTGTTAGGAGTGGCAACTGCTTGACCAACACAATAAGCCAATCTCCTGCTGTAATTATGAGGTTGTCCAGTATTTGTCATTCTAGGATGACATGACTGACAGTAGACAGGCCTTTGACACATATCACATGCATCCATGATTACAGGGAGTGGGGATAACACCCAAGTCGCATTTGACCATATAGTGCCATTCCAAGACAAATGTCCTAAACACAGGATAACACTCTGACACTTAAATGACAACTGCATTGTATGCTTATGCTAACCAGTGCTATATGTGTAGCATCCATAATCACAGCTGCTCACTGTAGATCCAACAATGGGGAGTACTGACATCTGTGCAGTGAGGAACACCTGGCTGAAGGCTCTGTAGTGCACAATAGCACCACCACCATATACCTCAGAACCATACATGTGGGCCATAACACAGGTACGGACCACTCCAGTTGGTGGTGTCCCCACATACATATAGGCCACTCACATGTACTGACCGGTACTCCCACAAAAGGCATCACAGATGAGTCAGGTGCAGGACACAGTGTCAAATGCTGCATTCTAGGATGTAAACCTCAGATACCACCATGCCCTCGGACCACCAGCACACATCCATACATGTTGTAGGGCATATAAGAGTACACCACCATGTGATCCTTGACAAGTGGACTGTACCAAGCTCTACATCAACTGTAGAGAGTACCCATGTACTGACACAGTTGCATCATGTGTTATGCAATGCAATGATACCACTGTCTGCAACCAGGTCAGCTGTACACATACCAGGGGCCCTCAGTTATTTACAGCATTAGCAGATGACTGTTGCTGTACACCAGTAAACACCCTAATGTTTGGATATGACATACATGTACCTGCCCTGGATATGTACATGCCACACACACACACCATACATGTAAATAGCATAGCTGTTGTTGTCCTTTGTGCAGACAGGTGGCTACAGCCATTACACACAGGCACATGGATGTAGGTCCATGGCTGCTGAATGCTAACAGTACATAAGGTGTGATATCAATGTTGACAGAGGTAACATTCCCTCTGTACCGGTCACCCATTACACCTATCATATCATACAACTGTACATGTGTTATGTATGTCATTACACATGTCCACCAATTGCAATGCCTACAAACATGCCCAAATGACAGGAGTGTAGGACCTACACACATGTACATGTAGTGGTGTGCGTTCAGATACCATGCATGTGCAGTTGCTGATGCATGCAAGTGACATGTATCTTAGTACATCATGCAGTTGCAATGCAGCCTCAACATTGTCAACTGTATATGGTGATATGCTGAATGTACTGAAATATGTACCTCTGATATGGACAGATGTGTGGAAATAACTAAGTGGTGGGGCATCTTTACAGATGGATGTTTGCTGAGGACAGCTCACAGGTGTGTCACAAGTGGTCCTACAATAACCTGTGTAACCAGTAAGCAATGGTTTTGTTAATTGAAGGGCATAACACACAACATAGACAGCGGTCAGGGTGACACCGAAGGTAAATCACTTGACACCTGTAACAGTTAAGACCTCTCATGTACATATATCAGCACTGTTGCCAAAGGAAGAGTCAGTGCACTTTGTAATGCGTGCAATACTGCTGTAAGTCTGTCATACATATCATGAGCTAGGCAGGTGTTTGATTCACAGTACTGGCATGTGTGGTTGCGTGTCCATATATGTCAAGTATGGTGGGGAATACATCTCAATTGTTACTCACTCTCCTGTACACTAGTGTAGACATCTGTACAGACTGCAATGTAGAAAGCAGGACATAGGCAGGGGCATGTATCTCACACATGTGAGGTATCTGTATGTGCGTGACACAGGTGCATTCAATAGTGAATGCCACAGTGCGTGTAAGTGTGTATGTGTGTGTGTGTGTGTGTGTGTGTGTGTGTGTGTGTGTGTGTGTGTGTGTGTGTGTGTGTGTGTGTGTGTGTGTGTGTGTGTGTGTGTGTATGGTTGTCTGGTCCCTGGAGTGAGGATGTTTGTTACCATACTGAACTGATAAGACACCTCCTCCCATCCAGGCGATGCAATCTACTATCCATGTTGATGTCCCCGATCTTAGGCCATACTGACTACCTGTACATGTGTATTCTCTGTGGCGCATCATGTAGGTGCACAGTACTGTAATGATGATTTGCACATAGGCAGGGATCCTCATCTTAACAGTAGCAACTGTGTATGAGTGTGTGTTACTGTATCGGTGAATCTGTGAGTGTGTGGGTATGTTACAGTGTCACTGAATACATGTGTGTCAATACCTGAGTGTGTGGGTGCAGTTGTGTGTTGGCATCCTGTCATGGGAATGTGTATTTCTGCTTCCCAATGAGGCATCACACTTCCCAGTGGCCTCTACCCTTGTAATCAGCTAGACCGCTCTCTTACCTCACCACTCCATGTAACTGCACCTGTGATGTCACCCAGTATGGATGTCATGTCTGTAGCCACAGTAGCTTAATACACAGCTATCATGCTCTTGGATCAGTAGACGTGTTTGGAACATTGGACATTCTCATTGTGATGTGGCAGCTACAAGGTGCATGCTTGTATATTCATACATACCTGTGAGTAGTCCACAGTAACATATGGGACACTAACTGCAAACACTGACATCCACCAGCATGTGCAATTAGACCTGAAGGAGGAAAGCAGAATATCATGACCAACATGCAGTTACTGTTGTTACACAAGAAACATACTGTTAACAGTATGAAATGCATTGTACACCTGTAGTACATGGTATGTCTGCTGCCTGTCAACAGTACTCAACAACTGTAAACTGCACTTATCTTCCTAGTCTGTTCACCCTGTGCATCAGACCATATGAGCTTGTCCCTGCACCGATGGTGTGGATGTCAGGGATGAGGCACAGGCATCATCATATGCACAGGGTGATAATGTTTGCCAGAGGCCTAGGCTGCACCATTGGATGATATCATGTGTGTGGGTTAGGGCCTTTGATCTAATTGGGCGTGTGTGGATGTTATGCATGTGTGTGTGTTGCGGTGCCCTACATATGTTTCTGGTGTGTGTATGTATGTATGCACACAGTTCTGACTTGTGTCTGGCCTACACAGGGGTATTATTGACATCTGTGGACTGTACAGACCAGGTTTTACAGTTCACTGTGTCTGGCCATGGCCATGTGACCTGTGCCTGCCAAGGGTTGCACGGGCACTACCAGGCAGAGGTGCAGATTGGGTACTGTCTGATGACACTTGTCCACTGGAACTGTGCCCCATTTTGGGACCGTCCAGGGCCACATGCATGTGGCCTGTTGTGTCGTGGTGTGGACAGCACAGCACCAGCTGCACTGCTACTGCTACCGCCACTATGGGAGCGGACATGTGAGGTAGCTCGTTCATGTAGACCTGAAACAGGTGATGTAGCAGGCCTACATCCACATGTCCGATGCCTCACTCCTACCAGATGTTCCAACACAGACAGCTCACGCTAGCGAATTGTCATGCCATGATCAAGGACTCCAACCATGTGACCCAATCGTCTATCCAAAGCTTCAGCAATATGCTGTTGAGCATTTGCCATTGCCTGGATGTTGTTTAAAGAACAGACAGCAGCCCTCTGAAGCCTCTGAGCTTCTTTGTTCTGCCATTCAGCATGTCCCTGTGCCTCCATTACAGCCTGAAACATGCATCTGGTGACACCAGCTGCTGCGCTCTGTCTTGCAGGGGCATGTTGGCCAGAGGTCCTCCTATGAGCAGCACTGGCCACATGCCTGTGTGGGGCATCACCAGTCAGTTGGCTAACACCATGGTGTGCAGGCACACCTTCCATAGCCCCCACACTTTCCATTTCCAAGCTACCACATGCCAACTGTCCTTCATCTATTGCCACTGATGATGGGGTATGTGTAGGCATGGTATCTGTGTGCGGGGATGAGGTGGATATAGGCAGAATGGCAACCAATGGCACAGATTCAGCCTCTGACAACCCTGCCTGTGCCTCAATCATATGTTCATCATCACTGCTAGAGTCTGTGGGGACACTAACATCAGATGGACCGCAGGAGGGCAATGCACCTACATCACCTGTGAGGGGCAGACAACTGTACATTGCAATCTATACAATAGACACACACAGACAGACAGACACACAGACAGACACTCAGACACACACACAGACACAGACAGACACACAGACACACACACAGACACACACACTATGGCACCCAACATGCATGTGATACGACAGAAGGCATGCAGCATGCATGTGATATGACAGACGGCATGCAGCGCAGAGAATACTAGTGGTAGTTATCATACATCCCTGGGTTGCACCATGTAGACCAGCACAGGTTAACAGTACACCTGCCTGATGTGTGGCATATAACCTTGACAATCACATATAATATGACATGTGATCTGCTGACATGTGCAATGGCATGCATACATGTTTAACACAATGGTGCCCTGTCAAATATACAGTGAGGTAATGGTGTCCCAAGGCAGTGTTGTCTGTCCGCCCTACAGATATACTGCACATTTAGCTGATGTGCGTGGCCATTGCAGGGAATCAAGAGGCATCTCTGTTGCTATACAGTGTGAGTTACAGACACAGTTCATACCCATGACTGTGTTCAGATACAATACATATATACTGTGGAATGTGACCCACGTCACTGAGGTGTATACACACTAAACCATGATGTGGAATGTGTGACACATGTCACTGAAGGGTATACAGATGACACCCCTGAACATCTGCAACCATATTGCTGCTGCCTGGCAACTATGGCCAGACATGGCAAAGTTGTCGGTACAATATGTCCCACATGATATCTGTGTACCACACACACACACACACACACACACACACACACACACACACACACACACACACACACACACACGAGAAGCAAGGATGACATTGATGTCCGACACCAGCAAGGGGAATGTACTGTATCTGTGGGCTGATGTGGATACTGTACAGGTGACTGCTGTCATGTCGTGACACACTCAAGATGTTCAACACATCTTATGTGGTGGATTGATATCACACCTACACAAGATGTGCACAGGCCTGTAGGATGTCTAGTGTTCCACATCTGCAATATAACCATTACACAAAGGCCATAGTTGGACCATGTGTAGCCATTGTACGACAGGGTGTACACACAAACACATCACGTCTACTGTGTGTGTTGCTTCATGTCTCTGGCCATCCTCCATGGCCATGTGTGTACATGTGTTGGCCAAATTATTGTGATGGGCATCTATTTCACATGTCTGTGTTGTCCCATATGACATACACCCATAGATGTCATATGCTCCACTGACAACAGGGTTATGCAGACAAAGGGTGGTACGTTTGGTATGTGGGATATATTTTTCAGGATAGTTAGGCAGTGTTGCAACCAGGCCACTAGATGTCATGAACATGTCAAGATAGCACATCACATTGTGTGACATTCATAGCAGGGCTATGATCCACACCAGTGAATCCTGTGGGCTGACCATACTCCAGCTCACTGTGTAGTACTGTTTGTATTCCCCACATGTGCAGTTCTGATTTGTAGTACATGTCTCTACAGTGAACAGCACCTCCACCATTGTATGCACAGCTGTGCACACATCTGGCAATGACAGTTTGTGAGGATTCATGTCGGTGATTCACATAGTTTGCAAGTGTTGCACATGGGTAGCCATTGTGATGCATTGCAGGTCTGACCTGTATATTGTGACAGGACCATACATTATGTGTACATGTGGTAAATGGCCACATGGCAGATAGTTCTGTGCATTAAGATGCCTGATAAATAATAACAGTCTCACCTGCAATGGGCTGCTGTCGCGGCAGAACGCCAGAGGTTCCTAAATAGGAGTAACACAGCAGTATGAGCATTATCCACGCCTTTATGATAGCTACATGGTGCAATGTAGATGTTAACACATAAACCAGTACAATAGACTATACTATGGTGTATGCACATGTGTGCATACACAGAGTAGCATACTATAGTATGCGGCATGTGTGTATACATGCCTTGCATATGATGTTACATTACATATTGTACAGTGACACATGCAACTATATGGAATATAGTTGTTATAGGTGCAGTAGTGACTTACCAGGCAACTCCAAGCTCAGTGGTTGAGAGACCCAACTCCACAATATCAGCTAAGGCTTGTGGATGTTGTTCTGCAGGTGTCCCCAGGTTGGTCAGTAGTTCCTCGGTACGTGTGAGTGGGGGCTGGGATGGTGGTCCACCACCTGTTGCACCTTGTTCCATGGCAATTGCATTTGCATGCTGTTTTGCCCATCTAATGAGGTCTGTACAGTGTATGTGCACCTGCTGGTATGTGTAATTGTGGCCACCCACATCATTAACTCTTCTGCGAAGTTCCATCCACAGGGCATCCCACTGCTGTGCATCCTGTGGCACATGGCTGAACAGGATATCATGATTGTCATGTAGGTATTGGATGAGGGCCTCATCCTCCAAGCGGGTATAAGGGGGTAGCCTTGCACGCGGCATACCTGGAAGACACAATGATGGAGACAGGTAACAGTAACTCACAGAGACATACAGAGCTACAGCTGAACAGACATATCTATTGCATTTATTATGATTAAATAGTTGTCTTTGCAAATCTACATGATACTGATACCACTGACATGTTTGTGTCACACACATGTGACACTCAATGGTGAGTGGATATTATCACCATATATGTGTGTGTGTCACCTGATCACATTGCTCATACTCCATGTGGATGCTGTCTTGATGTGAGCATGTCTGTTTGCCTGTACTGGTGTTCCTACCTATCAGCACATGGCTGGATGTATCCACATTAATGTAGTCAACCTTGATGCTGTGTATATGTCACATATAAAGACTTACACTGCCTTAACGACTTGACCCGTGCCCCTGCAGACTTGCTCACAGAAGGTTTTACATGTATGTGTTGTGCCATATACATCTACACGGCAATGTACAGCAATACAACATCCTGCTAAGTATAACTTGTGTTGCACATGTGATACACATGGGACACTGGCTAGCCAGACGGTATTTGCAGGGATGGATATCAGCTATAGTATGTACAGTCAAAGTTAACTAGTAGGCTATATGCCCTGGGCCATGTATGAATCTAGGATGAAAGGTTATCCAGCTGTAGCTGACAGGCGGGTCTCTGGGGCCAGGTGGAACAGTGCCACATAACTGATTCACAAGGTTAATGATACATTTACCATGCAGTCATCACGACATGTCTGAGAGGGGGGGGCGATATGCAGCTTTGTTGGACAGGAATGCATAGTATGGCAGGACTATGTAAAGTGTATGGGACAAGGATCTGTCCAGCATGTGGTGATCCTAGTACTAGGAAGGTGGATGTCCATGAAGTATGTGTTTGAGATCAGGATGTATATGTGTAGCATGTCCAACATCACTGGGTTGGACATGGATTTATTCAGGGTATACGTCATGCTACATAGTGGGGATGGGGAATGGGAAGGCTGGTGTAGGCCATCTGAACATGGCCAATACCCCTTAAAGGAAATATGTGATCCGATATGAGTCACTTGAGTGTTGTTTATGGCTGGACAATGATCTCTATATTCATGGATGGCACCCTGTCGTGATTAGGGTTACCACATACAACTACCTGACAGGTGTGGTGACATAACTGTCACAGGAAAGACAACTGCCCAGCTGCATCCCTTACACACAGTGTCCATTATGTTGACTGCTGCCTAGGTGGTAGTTCATGGGCACAGGGTTATTAACATAGGGGTGACAATGCAATATGTAGCTGTCAGATTGTGGCAATATGTCACACACCTCACCCACAAAGCCCCTTCTGTATGTTGTCCACAACACTCTGAGTCAGCTATTGCTCCTAGGTCATAGTCATTCGCATACTTCAATAGGCAGATGCCTTCTGTTAGTCTGTGTGGTATGGACTACAATGAGGGGGAGTACAATTAATTAACCCTGTCTTACTGTAGCTGGCACTGGTGTGATATGCATGTATTATTCAGACACCTTCTGTAGTGTTGGTTCTGCCAGCAGTCCCATTGCAAAACACTTCTGTGACATAGGAATGTACATCTAGTATACTGAGTGTAGGTGGAACACAGTATGAGTGATAATGTCCTATGACCTGGCAAGGTTATGATATGCAGTGTGAAATCAACCTTTCTGTAATCTACATCTGTACTGCTGACATCAAATAATTTGATCAAGGTTCATGGCCTTTCAGACCAGACTCAGCAGGGTAGTAGTGCAGTACGTCCCATTATCAGTGGTGTCTCTCCCTTTGTGGGTTGTGATACCTGTTGGTGTGCACCATTCAGTGTGTACACAGCCTGACACAAAGCTATGTTTTACATGATATGTATGTGGAGAGCAACTTGTTTTGCCATATGTGTATGATACAACCTGGGATGTGGACAGGTTCCATGCAGCATGAGTGCAGCTTGTACCCACATAGTTGTGGGTACAGGGGCTCTGTAGTATACATGGATATATTATTGTGTACCTGTTGGGAGGGACAGTGTGTTTATGTTATCCAAGACCTTATCTGGATTGCTTATTCATGCTCAGCACTTGTTCAGAACTTGTAAGCACTACGTAAGCTACTAATTACTATAGCACTCAATCTTCCTCATTACCTAGAGGTAAACAGGTTTTGTACGTACTTTTCTCACTTTCTTACAGTAAAATAGCTCTTGTACTCCCTTTCCTTGCTTATCTAGGGGAAATTAGTTTTATATTCAGGCATGTCCAAGGGTCAGCTGCCAGTGTTCTCTCCTGTATATCTGATGAATCTGGACATCTTGGGGCAATGTAGACATTACCTCATGTACACAGACAACCCTCTCTGCCTACCACCCAACACTACAACCTGTGAGATATGCACTTATCTAGCCAAACTGGAGATAAAGCTGTCTCCAACTAAGACTGACCCTGAAAGTCACATGGAGTAGGTAAACATTCGCACCACACCACACTCATCACATAGTCTCACTGAATCTACACCACCATAATCCACACATAGTAACACAAAAACATTCACGGAGGCTCTCAATATTAATCTGTCTAAGCAACAGAGACCTCCAAAGCAGAAACACAAGCATTCTCCATCCACCAACACAACCTCAATGGCACATAGCCCACAGAGTCAGTGTGCCACTCAACCATAGCCAATAGGGCAAATCAATGTACCCAACACACTAGTCATAGGTGACTCTATAGTCATGCACACTGATGTTCCACGCACCAGGCTAAACAAGGAGAAGGTTACTGTCAGCTAAATGTCAGGTAACATGATCCGCCACATAACCCACACACTCAGGTCACTCCACAACAAGTACAAATATGACTCTGTCATTGTCCATGTTGGTGTGAATGACCTGAGATGTACCTCCCTGGACTACCTGAAAAGAGACATGGAAGAGCTCTCCGAATTTGTAGGCCAGGCAGGTATGACCCTAGCCCTGAGTTGCATTCTGCCATCGCCCAGAATGATACCGCAGTACGAGGACAAAATGATTGACTTCAACAATTAGCTAAGCTTCTGGTATCATTCTAAGGGGATCCAGTATCTGTCTGCTTGGGATGACATGGTCGACAGACCACGATGCTTTGCCACAGATGGCCTGCACCTGTTGCCCCAGGGATTTCGGATACTGGCTAAGGCTCTTGCTGCCCCTATAGTGCCTTTTTTAGTCAAGGTTCACATAACATATTCACCACCATAACAGGAAAAGGCAAGCATAAACTGAGGGTAATGCTACTCAATGCTGGAAGTCTATATCTCAAAATGCACTAATTCGAGGCACTCCTTGTAATGGAGAACATCAATATCTGTGCAGTGACTGAGACCTGGTTCAAGGCTTCAGAGAGCACCCCTGCACTACCAGGTTCAAACTCATAGCAGACTTTTTGGCCATGTAACCTGGACCAGAGCACCCAAGGTGGAGGTGTGACCATATTCATTAAGGGTATCCACCCCTCCAGGCTAGTTGTTTAGCACAATGCATCCGAGGTTATCCAACTGCAACTATCTCTGGGCTAAACTGCAATCCAAATCATAGCTTGCTACAGATCCCCCACCATGCCCCAAGATTCCCACTCCTCTTCTCTTGATGTACTGGAAATTATTAGGGTTCAACCAAACACCCTACTAATGGGCGACTTCACCTACCCCACCATTAACTGGGAAAGCTACTCGTGTACCAACTCATTAGCTCAACATTGTCTGGAATTCATAAACACCAATGCCCTGGATCAACTTATCCACACACCCACCCGGGGCAACAATATTCTAGACCTAGGCATTACCAACATGAGTGACCGGTGTTCCACACCTGAAGTCAACTCCTCATTGGTCCGATCTGACCATAAGCTAAACACCCTTGACATCCACATCCCACCCCCACCCCCCCATTAAGGGAACCACAGTATAATATGTCTACAAAGCTAACTTAATGCTTCTTAAGACAGACGTGGTGAACTTCATGACACCCATGCAGATGGACAATACAGTTACAACTGCTGAACCCTATACAAATGCACTCTATAAGCACTTACATGACTGCATGGATCGTGCTATCCCAAACAGAACCGAAACGCTATACTCCTAATTAAGGAAGACAGTCTGGTGGTCCCCTGCCATAAACAAACTGTACAACAGAAGGAAGACACTGTTGCAAAAGACAGTACAATCACATGCGTGGAGGAGTTCCCTGGTCAGCCTCAGTAAGAAGCTGAGATCCCTTATAAGATCCTCCAAACCTAGCTAGGGAAACAAAACCACCACTAATTACAATGACAACCACAAAGCATTCTATAGCTTTGTCAAATATCTCAGTGTCAACACACAGATCTGCTCTGAGTTACAGCACAAAGGCATGAACGTTACAGAACCAACTGATATTGCCAACATCCTGGCAGATAGGATCAGTGCTACCTTTCTGTCCTCTCACCCCCTAAAGGGCCCATATCTATACAGGAAGAATGCAGAGTCCCTGTAATCACAACTATGCTGGTAAAAGCTGCACACTCTAAAGCCAATATCACAGCATCCATGGGACTGGACAACATCCCAGGCTGCATTTTACATGAACTTCAGAACGTACTGGCTCCCCACCTATGCACCATGTTCAGTAATAGCCTCGCATCAGGCTTTGTGCCCCCTGAATGGCACACAGCAACAGTTATCCCATTCCACAAAGGTGGCGCCACAATGGACCATGGGACCTATTGCCCTATAGGCCTGACTAGCCTGGTCTGTAAGGCTATGGAGCACATCACCATCGATCTCAGTCACAGAGACATTGGGTACCTCCAAACCTTTGACCCCACCCAGTTTCCCTTGGTTAAGGGCAGACCATGCCTCCTAAACCTGGTGGACTTCTTTGAGACAGTTACTAAGGCATTAGATGAGGGTAAGGAGGTCCACACAGCCTATCTTGATCTTTCAAAGGCTTTCAACACCATTCCCCATTCTGGTATTATCAACATACCCATCCACCTGAACATTAACCCCTACGTCATGTGATGGTTTGCAAAGTGGCTCACAAATAGAACATGCACAGTGGGAGATGAATACCCTAGGTCCAACTGTAGACCAGTTACAAGTGGCATTCCCCAGGGCTCAGTCCTAGGACCCTCATGTTCGGTATATACTTCTCTGAGGTACAGGCAAGCATAGACGACTGCAAACTTGGGGCCATTATTGTTTCCCCAGCTGATACAGACACTCTCCGAAAGGGTCGCACTGAGACGTATACCTGGTGTCAATATCATGGCCTCAAGCTGAATGCCACAAAGTGCATTCACATCCCCTTTGGATAAAACCAATTACCCGAGGACTACCACATAGGTGCTAGTCCCCTACATACAGGAAAGGTAATAAGGGATCTGGGAACCCCAGTAGATAGCAATATCTCCTTCGATAACCATAATGCCAAGGTGGTTAAAATATCCTTCTACGTGGCCATCCTAATCTCTAATGGGTTCACATCCAGAACAAAGGAGGCCATTGTACCTCTCTACTCATGACTTGTTAGACCCATTGAAGGATACAACACCCCATTTGGGATGTATCTTACAAGACAACTGCAACAGCTTGGAAGACCACAACAATACCACACCAAGAGGATTACTGACCTCAAACAAATGACCTATGCAGCCCAACTAAAGAAACTCCAGCTGTACTCGGTTGCATACCACGTACTCACAGGTGATCTCTGCTTGACATACAAGGCCCATGTCCAACCCAGTATAGCTGGATATGCTCCACCTAAACAGAAGCCCCTGAGAGCCACATGCTCTAGGGATATACACCTAACCACAACGATGACTAGGACATGCCGGACGGATAGATCCCTGACCCAGAGACTCCCCATGCTTTGGAACATGATTCCAATGTACATCAGGCAGGACCCCTCACTAGCACTCTTCAAGACAAACCTTGACGGGTGGATGGGAGACAGACATGTACCCCGGGGATCATTGCAGTGGCTCTGCTGGACAGATGCACAGGGAACTAATGGCTCTGGTGTTCAGAGGCACAGGGAACTAAACTAAGGGGGTGGCTGAAGCCAGCACACTCTAGCTAGGCTTATAAATACCCATGGGCAGACAGCCTAGTACCTACCTTTGAACTTATTACATGTCTTACGTGCATGGATAGTTAACTTGCTCTTCCATTTTACTTTGCTATCATGCTGTTAAATTGTTGGGTGACTGCAAGTCATTTGTATCCTGTTATTGTGTATTGTAAATGTCACTAGACATAACTAATGTTTGCCTAACATAACAGTAATGCCATGTAACTTGTAATACATATCTTCCTACAATACTGTACATTACACAATTATTGACACAATATCCCATAATTGCACAGTAGGCCAACCTTCAACATGTTATTCTCAGTAATACACCCATACATATTCCTACTGTTACAATATAGCAACATATACTATCCCCTGTTATAGCACATACTTGTTGGACCAACCCTGCGGTGAGGATTAGTTGGGTTCAAAGCCCTTATATAGCATCCCTTGTGGTGTATGCGGTGTTTGCCTTGTGACCTACAACAGTACACACATAAATACTATAAGTGTTACTATGATCAGCAATACATCACTACAAGATGACTGTTTCCACTATATGCATTATGTACACTTTAAATATTACAGAACAGGTACTACATACACAGACATACTGAGTGTTCTACATACCTTATTAGCAGCCCGAGGTGTCATCGACTTGTATTTCAATCCTATTCAGTTTGTGATTCAATCTTCTTTGTAACGTTCTGCTGGTATATACAGATGGTTTGAATGTGTGATAAGCCATCCTTTTATAGTTAAATATCGGTAACATGTGCTATCCTGGCCACCAATTGGTGTTCCAAAGTAGTTAATTATATGCACATCAGCTGTGCAGCTACTCCATTAGCCAATACCATGGCTACAGTGGTGTATAATTGAGTACTTCACTTGGGCGTTGTCCCTTTCCCTTACTTTTGAGGAAGACGGCCTGGATGTGTTGTTTGTGATGTATTTCAACAGCTATAATGAGACAGACAGAGCTATATTAGCTTCAGGACTCCCATGGATTGTGTGTAATGTCTAGAAGATGTTGTTCTACATGTGAGTACAGCTGTTATATTTCAGAACATTGCTACTTATGCAGGGTTTGTTTGTACCTGATACTTCTTCAAATGTTTCAGTCTGGCAAGGATGTTTGGGCAGCTCAAGGCTATATGGCTATGCATGAAATGTCAGGTGGTTTACAGTGTGCTCACCAGACATTCTTGGTTTGGTGTACATGTGTATCATACTATGCTGTTAATCAGTAATTGGTAACACTTCCTGGTGTACACACAACCTTCTGAAATGGGATTATTGCAAACAAACCATGTAACATCAGCAGCTGTTCCATTGTATAACAGCAACTATTTCACATAGGGCCATGTTAGTGTGTCTCTGACAAGGTATGTTAAGGCTTCTGCAGATGTCGTACAGTGAGTGAATGATTTGTGATGTTATTACAGTTTGTATTGTAATATTTGTGGGTGTGGGGGTGATGGTGGGTGTACATAGCAGATGCAGGTGTATAGGAACTGCTTTTATACATAATCGATTTGTGCGTGAGGGTTCCTTCCCTATTTGAACACCTATCCTTTAGTGGACTAATACTATGGTAATTGCAGGCTGATTCATTAAAGCACTGTTAAGTGGTTCCTGTAGGTGATGTTAGTCCTTGAATCCTTTCGGCAATACATCGAAATGTAATAAAGTGTTGCTACATGAAAGCTGTGTATTTCTGTCATAGGTATTTGCAGTCATTGGAATTGTGCTGGTGACTGACCCTCTTTCTAGGGTTTCCACCTTTTCAAATGGCCATAGTGGGACATTCTCGGGACACACATCAGATTTTACAGGCCGACACAAACCCACGGTCAGTACATGGGATAGAAATTTCCTTTTTTGCCTACATATAAGCTTATTCTTGTATCAGTTTCAAAAAAATGAAAGGCCAGGAAGCAAGATACTACTCAATATATATTATAACGTTAAAAAAATTATTTATTACATAAAATGAAGGGCTTTTCGTCGTCCTCGTAGGGACAACTTCTTCAGATAAAAACACTCTTAACATCCACCATATTTATACATTTTCTCAGTCATGCGATTAAAACTTTGTTTCCTTAATACAAAACATTATATCCCTACTACAAACAAAGTAGTGCCATATTGTATATATAACACATATACAATACACTAATCCTTCCAAAAAAATCAGAATAATAATTAATACGACTTTTTATAAATTAATTCACTAAACTAATTTTTAAAACAATTCTTAAATTAAAAATCAAAATGATCTGTTATATTTTTACACCGCCAAAATAACAAAGTGTATATGTCAGCATCAATACGTAGTGGGTAACATACCGAAATTATTTAAACCAATTAGAATAAATTATATAAATAAATAGTCACCTATTCACATTTTTTAATTTTAGAAGACATGCAATATTACAATGATCATTAAGACCGGGTTCATGAAAGGCATTCGTTCTAATTTGCCATGATAATTCACGGTCTTCCAAAATTAGATTTAATGGGCCACCTCTTAGGTCAAATTGAACTTGATCAATAAACCTAAACTTAAATTTATGGCCAGCAAAAAGTGTAACATGTTTTGCCAAAGCATTTTCCAGTTTACCATTGGCAATAGCATAGTTATGTTCATATACTCGATCTCGGAAACGACGTTCCATTTTCCCTATGTAAAATGCTTTACAGAGTATACACGAAGCTAAATAAACAACTAATTTCGAATTACAGTTCACTTTGCATTTAGTGTAATAATATTTATCATTTACAGAAAATGTAATGCCTGTAGCCATGTGTTGACACATGTTGCAACAATTACAAGTAAACATTCCAACATTTTGACATGTTGTTTTTTCCTTATGGGATTCAAGAATTTGTTTTAAATTTCCGCCTTTCCCATAAATAATTTTAGGATAATTGTAAAACAAAGTAGACAAATTTTTATCAAATTTTAAAAGATCCCAATTTTTATATATAATGTACTTAATAGTAGTACTATCTGGGTTAAATGTAGTGATAAAACTGCAATCAAATGTTGTATTATTACTCTTACTAGTATCTACTGTTCTTTTTGTTATTTGGTTCCCATTCTCAAGGTCACTAACTCTCTCCTTAAAGTCCCAATTTATAGCAACATCTACGTTGTATAATCGATGACTTGTTGTAAGGAGAGGCAAGATTAATCTGTTTTCTCATTTTATTCTCACTTCAGTTAATACAGAACTTATTAAGTCCTTTGGGTAACCTCTTTGTTGGAACATTATTTCTAGCAGTCCACATTCTATGTCAAAATCACTATTTAAGGAAATCATCCTGGCAGCTCTTATTGCTTGCCCTTTAATGATCGCCCATTTTTGTGATGTAAACTACTATATTGCAAACTACTATATTGCAAATAAGAATTACAATACGTCTTTTTCCGAAAATTTTTTGAAATATATCTATTATGAACAACATCTTTAATTAAATTAACATCCAAATATTCAATATTTTTTTCTTGATAGTTGTAAGTGAATTTAAGGAAACCGGTTGTATTATTAAGATATTCTATAAAAGCAGCCGCCTTGTTCTTGTTACCTCGAAAAAGTATAAAAATATCATCAAGGAACCGTGTATAATAACTAATATTAGACATCCATTCAGAATGTTCAAAAATATAAGTCCTTTCCCAAAATACCATTACGGTGTTAACAAAACTGGCTCCACATGGAGAGCCCATTGCTACACCGCATTTCTGTAAGAATAAATCATTATAAAAAGAAAAATAATTGTTAGTAAGTATGATATCTAATAAAGTTGTAACCAAATAAATTTCATCTCGGGACACACCTTTTTTAGTGAGTGTGAGATCCACCCATTCTATCCCTTCAAGATGCGGGATAGAAGTGTAAAGATCCACAACATCTACTGTGATGAAATTTATATCGTGGTCAAATGGGATGTTATTAATATTTTCCAAAAATGACCACGAATCTTTACACACCTGAGTTCAGTTGTCAAATGTTTTTTAATATGTGGTCTACAACTTTTGCACACGCATAAGTAATCGAATTACGTCCATCAATTAAAGGACGAAACGGTGGATTAGTGATATCCTTATGAATTTTTGGGATTGCAAAAAGGACAGGAATTTTTGGCCAACTAATAATCATGTAGTTATATAAATTCACATCAATGTACCTTTCAATGAACAAATCATTAATATAACCTTTAATACGAGAATAAGCAACATTAACTTCATTAATAGACAACTTGTAATAAGTGTCACTATCTAAAATACTGTTAACACGTCTTTGATAGTCAAATAAATCAAAAATAACAAGGCCCCACCTTTATCTGGTTTTGTTACACGCACATTTAATGTCTTAAACATATTAAGTGCAGAAAGTTTGTCCCTGGTAATATTTTTTGGTTCTGTTTTAGTACAGAACAAGAAATTATGATTATTCAATAAATATCTCAAATCTAATTTAGTAATTGACTCAAATAAATTCAAAACTGGATGTAAAGGGGGGTTGAATTCACTGGCTACTTTGAACTGTTGAGGTCCAAACTCAGAACTACCCAATAAAGTTTTCAAGTTTAGTTTTCTCACAAATAGCTTCAAATCTTTAATTGTCTGTACTACATCGGTCTTAAAATATGGTACAAAAGTATTACCTTTTGCAAGAAGTTCCACCAAGTCTGGATTCACATCAATGCTAGAATAGTTAAAGATATTGAAGTCTCCTGCTTTATTCTTAATTATAGTAACATGTTGTTGTTGGTCAAGTGTTATCTTTTGGATCTGTTCTTCGAACGCTGCCTGTTTTTTTTATTTTGATTTTGATTTTGATAACCAGAAGATGGTTTCTTAGGTATTGCACCTAACCGGTACTCATTATTAGAATTACTCACATTTGAATTCTCATTTTGTTGGTTTTGAGAATTATTCTGATTGTTAAACCTAAGACGATTTTGCCATTTGTTCTGGTTAGATGAAGAGGCAGAGTTATTATTGTTGCAATTATTTACTCCATGACCATCATTAAAACCATTTTCAACAACGGCTGATTTATTACTGTGTAGTTCTGTATTTCCTGATGTATTGCTATTAGTATTGCTTCTTGTAAAGGCTGTGCTTACTTGACTGGTAGCTGGCCTTGGATATGCTGACCCATTATTATAGGCTAAGTGATCCCTGTTCATCTTCTTATTTTTATTTGCATACAGTCTGTCCATTAACTGGTCGATGGTAGCAAAACTTCTTTCATATTCAAACTTGTATCTTACATAATCTACATGACCAGTAATGTTAGTATTAATATCAATAACTTCTTGGCTTAGGCTTGCTATCTGAATACCATAATGTTTAATCATAAGCTCCATTAACGCAAAGCCTTGTTGATCAAACAATGTATTCAGTTCAAGATGAAACAACGAGTTGGCAATAAGTCTCGTAGGATAAAAATTATGCCTTAAGCCCTTAGGGACTAAATGTTCTTTTAAACACTCCTGAAAATAGTTAACTTCTAGTTGCAGTTTTTTAATTTTTACCAACTTCAAGTCTAGGAGTTTAAGTTGGTCAGGTAAATTAGAAACACCAACCTGTGAATGGGTGTCGTTGTCGGCTTGTTGCTCCTCATTAGAACGTTGAGTGAATTTCAGTTTACTTGTGTCCGAAATCCAATGTTCAATGCGTGGAGTACCATTCAGCTCAACAGAGTTGTTGCCCATTTCAGTAATATAGTTTTGCAAACCATTACCTTCTTGTGGTCTCATAATACAAATGTTGTAGTCCACATTAGAGTTTCGCTTCATTAATACAGCCGAAGTGACAGCGTCACTTTCCTGAAAATCAACAGGAATACTTGTTGTTGAATTAGAATAACCATGAGGTGTTCCTTGGCCCATTGGGATAGGATTAGTGTTGTCGGTTACAAGCGCACGAAGCACAGGTATATCTTGTAGCTGTGTATCCAAACGTGCCAATAAGGCATCTACTCTCTATGTTAAAATGAGAATCAAATCAGTTAAATTAAGTTGCTCTGTTTGCGTCTGAGTAGGTTCAAACAGGGTGGGACTGTTCGAAACATTATTGCTGCCGGAAGCCATGAAGATAAACTTAAAACGAACTAATAAACTTTACAAAACCAAAAAAACGAAAGGCCAGGAAGCAAGATACTACTCAGTATATATTATAATGTAAAAAAAAATATTTATTACATAAAATTATGTGCTTTTCGTCGTCCTCATTGGGACAACTTCTTCAGATAAAAACACTCTTAACATCCACCAAATTTATACATTTTCTCAGTCATGTGATTAAAACTTTGTTTCCTTAATACAAAACATTGTATCCCTACTACAAACAAAGTAGTGCCATATTGTATATATAACACATATACAATACACTAATCCTTCCAAAAAAATCAGAATAATAATTAATACGACTTTTTATAAATTCATTCACTAAACTAATTTTTAAAACAATTCTTAAATTAAAAATCAAAACGATCTGTTATATTTTTACACCGCCAAAATAGCAAAGTGTATATGTCAGCATCAATACGTAGTGGGTAACATACCTACATATTATTTAAACCAATTGGAATAAATTATATAAATAAATAGTCACCTATTCAAATTTTAGGGTTAGGGTTGCCACCTTTTCAAATGGCCATAGTGGGACATTTTCGGGACACACATCAGATTTTACAGGCCGACAGAAACCCACGGTCATTACAAGGGATAGAACTTCCCTTTTTTTGCCTAAATATAAGCTTATTCTTGTATCAGTTTCATTGCTTATCCTGTTTCTTGTAACATGTAGGTATTTTAGATACAGAAAGAACTATTGTATGCAACTATTATATTACATATGGGATATAATTATGTCCTACAATCTCAGGACATTTGCCACATTTAATATTTTTGGTCAGGGCACAACCGCCCAAAGAGGGACTGCCCCTTGCAATGTGGGACAGATGGTAACCCTATCACTGGCTCATGTCCATAGCACATATTTGTAATAGTGCATAGGCATATACTGTCCATATCCTTTGTTCATAAAGTTTGGTTGTG
>NC_056729.1:55204486-55214486 GCF_019279795.1 Protopterus annectens
AGGTAAAGCCACCACACTGTAGCTATGCTTCTAAATTCCCTTGGGCAGATAGCCTACTTCCTATCTGTGAACCACTACAGTGCAGGCCATCTCCAACATCATATGAGATTATACAGAGTTTTTTTATCACAATATACAGTGTAGATTCACCATGTAGTCAGACAACAGTTAAGTACAGCAATAGCATACAGACTACTGATACATAATCACACCAAAAGCCTATCTTGGAAGCTAGCGAACATGTATAGGTTTCGGGCTTTGTATTGCTTACCAGTAGGTTACCTACAGGAAAGATGGGACACAAGCACAGATGGGATACATGCCTGCAACAATTCCATACCAACTTGCATGTGCCAGCCTAAAGCTTTGGAATGCTGGCCAAGGATATTGGCGCACCCATGGTGCCGTTTTTAGGCAGGTCTCAGAGGTGCATCTCACCTCCATGAACTGCACAATAGCAAAACCAATGAGGGTTAGACTACTCAACACCAGGGGCAGTACTCACAACATGCACGCATTCACACCACCGCTCAGTATGGACAACATCTACATCTGTTCTGTGACTGGGTCCCGTATAAGGATCCTGTGAGCACATTGGCACTACCAGACTACAACCCATAACACAATTTCAGCCATTGTACATGGACTGGCACAGACATGGAGGGGGTGTATCCATATTCATCGGGGATACCTACACCTCCAAGTTAGTGGGGCAGCATGATACCTCTGTGATCATCCATTTGCAGCTAACATCAGCCACGAGTGCAATGCAAACTGTGACTTCTACAGATAACCCTCCATGACCCAGGAGCACCACAACTATCTGGAGACAGTGGTAAACATGACAGTCCTATCAGACACCCTGTTATTGATCAATGTCGGCTACCCTATACTTAACTGGATAACCTACTCGAGTATACACTTCCAGGCCTAGCACTTCCTGGGATTTATCACCTCATATGGCCTGTATCAGTTGGTAGACAGACTAACGAGAGGTGAAAACATACTAGAAGTGCTAATCACTGACATGTGCAACAGGTGCACTACAGCTGGGGTAAACCGGTCACTCTTTAGATCTGACCATGAACTATTCAGTGATAATTTCTACTCCCAACCATCCCCCCCCCACACAAGGAACACACAGTGAATACCTTTCCTACAGCTAAATCCGCAGTAATAATGACAGAGGTGGGAGGGTTCACAGCCCCCATGCTCAGGGATGACACTGTTCAAGATACAGACAGAATTACGAATGCATTCTATAATTACCTACAAAGATGTATGGGTCATGCCATCAATGGTAAACCAGGACTAGCTACTCCTACACAAGGACACCAGTCTGCTTAACCCCTGCATTATGCAGGCTATACAACAGAAGTAGTACAGTAGTTCAGAACAACAGCAAATCCCAAGACATGCCGATGTCCGTGACCAGTATTAGCAAGATACTTATGTTACTCATGTAATCATCCAAGGTTGACATCCACAGGTAAATAGGCATGGATTTGGAATATGACCACAAAGGCTTCTTTGGCTATGTCAGTGATGTAAGCAGTAACACACAAATTTGCACTGTGCTGATGCAATATTGCACTGAATATACTGACCCTACTGATATCACCAACACACTTGATGATACATTCGGAGCAGGCTTCACCCCCTAATGGGCCCATAACAATACCCAAAATGTACAGTATCCCAGACATCTGTGACATACAGGTGGTAATGGCCCTTTCAAATGGCATGACAGAGCATCAATGGAGGCAGATGGTGTCCCAGACTGCATCCTGCAGACACTACAAGACAAAGTGGCCCCCCGCCTAATTTAGCAATTCACCATCAGCCTCTATACAGGCTACATGGCCATTCACTAGTGCATGGCAACAGCTATTACATTCCACCAAGGTGGTGACACAACTGACCATAGTAACTACCACCCCATAGGCCTGAGTAGCCTGATCTGCACGGCTATGGAGCGCATCCTCATGGCACTCATGAACATAGACAATGGTAACCTCCAGACACTTGACCCAACCCAGGTTACCTTGACTGAGTGCAGATCATGCCTGCTGAATCAGTTTGACATCTTACAGCCACCTAGACTTTAGGTGTGGGGTGTGGTAGTTCACACATACTACCTGGACCTCGCCAAGGGTTTTGACACCATTCCTTACTCAGGTATTATTTCTACACTCACCAGCCAGTACATACACCCTTACATCACAGGTTGGTTTGCCAACAGGCTTACACACAGAACCCACATGGTAAGCCTAGCAGCCTCCAGGTCCAACTCTTGACCAGTCACCACTGGTGTCCCACAGGACTCAGTCCTGGGATCCCTACTGTTTGCCATATACTTCTCAGAGGTATGGGCTAACACAGGTGGACTACAGCAGGCCGTGTTTGGTGATTACAGCAGACTGGGAGCCATAACTGGCAGTCCAGCTGTCAGAGACGTCCTTCAAGGGGCCTCACATAGACCAACACAGGGTGTCAGAGTGATGGCCTCCAGCTAAAGGCCACATACTGCATGATAATTCTATTTTGGGAAACTACACACACATATTAACACATGAGTGGCAGACAGTATAATTCATATGACATAATGGGTATGTGAGGACTACATTACATAGTGATCTCTCCTTTGACAGTCATATGCATGAAGTAGTTAGGACATCCATCTATGTAGGCCATCTGATTACTTAAGGGTTCACATCTAAACAAACCTAGGTTATTTTGCCCCTTTACTCATCAGTCATCAATCGCATCATTGAGTATGATAACCCATTTTGGATGTACCTCAGAAGACAAATCTAACAGCTGGAAGGGCCACAAACATACCTTGCATAGAGGGATAATGCCCTCAGACATGTATCCTATGCTGCCAGACTGCATAAACTCATGCATTGCTCAGTGGCATCTCGTTTACTCAGGGATGATATTTGCTGGCCAACAAAGCCGTGTCCAAATCAGGCTTAATGGATATGCTCCACCTATGGGCATCCATGTCACAGTGAGCCACACACTATAATGAGCTACACCTTGTCACAACTATAACTGGAAGATGATGGAGTGACAGATTTCTGTCACGGGTACTCTCCATTATTTGGAACTACATCCCTGATTACATTATATGAAACCCCTCACTAACACTCCAGGGAATCCTTGTAGAGTGGGTGGGGAACAGTGGATACACCCCAGGGATCCTGCAATTGGCTCTGCTCCACAGAAGGACAGTTAATCAATGGGGTGGCAACAGCAAACACTTTTTGGCTATGCTTATGACTGGCCTCGAGCAGTTAGGCATGTACCTACCTATGCATGTATGAACCTATACATACAGTATGGACACATGCTGATAGCTTAATTTACTGTTCAGTATTGACTTACCTTGTGCCAATATCAGTTGTGTGTACAATAGTTGAGGCCTGCCTATGTAGGATGCACACAGTAGACCACCTATACATGAAAATTTACAGGTGGTCGTGTGTGTGCAATCCATGTTTGCTGTGTGTGCAATTGAAGAAGGGTGTCAGTCCATAAGTGCCTATGCTCTCAGTGTGTGTGCTATATGTTCCCTCTTTGCCAAGGCATGGGGATACTGGGCACACCTCCATCTGCCTACTGGGGCTGGCACAGGGTGTTCGTGTTCTGAGTCCCTCTGTGACTGTGGGGCCCTTGGCAATGGTGGTGGGCTGTGAGGGCCTTCACCATTCTGTCCCTGCTGCAGCTGCTTCCGCAGGTCATATTGTGTAGCATGGCACATACTATGAAGATGTGGGCACACGTGCCTGGAGAGTACTGCAAGGCTCCACCAGATATGTCCAAGCAACGGAACCATGATTCCAGCATCCCAAACACACACTCTATGATGATTCTGGTTTCTGCGTGTGCCTCATTATGGCATTCTTGCGTGGCTGTGTGTGCATTTCTGATGGGAGTCATCATCCACAGTTCTAGTGCATAGCCAGCATCCCCCACCAGGTGGCCATATGGGATGTCCCCCCTGGCAAATACCTGATACAGCTGTGAAGCATGCCAGATGTGGGAGTCGTGATAGCTTCCAGGGCTGACAACACACACATCCATGATAATGCCCTGGGCATTGCACATGACCTGGCAGTTGATGGAGGGGTATCCCTTGCAGTTTATGTAGCACCTACCCTGCTTACTGGGTGGTGTCTTGATGTGTATGTGCATGCAGTCTATTGCACCCAGTACCTCCAGGTAGTCGCCACATGGTGGAAGAGATGCATATTGCTGGCCAACTTCTCCTGCATTCGGGGGAAGTATATGTGCTCATTGGCATGTGGTAACATGGCATCCAGGAACTGGTGGAGTACCCTGGATGCTGATGCCTGTAAGATCCCCATGATATCCCCAGTTGGCCTTTGAAAGATACCTGTGGCTATTATTCTCAAGCTTACACATACCTTTGTGTCCACTGGGACGGGTTCCCCTCTGTTATTTCTGGCTCTGAGGCATGGCTGCCACAGCTCAACAAGTTGCTGTATGGTGTCCCTGTCCACCCTGTAACTCTCTACTATCTCCAGATCATGTAGCCCTTGGTAGGTTACCCTGGGTCTGAACACTGTTCTCCTCCTTCAGTGCCTGAGATGGTTGTTAGCATCATCCTCCACACCACCGTCAGTCTCCTACACATGCTGGTGAATCAAAGCTATGGCAGCCCCTAACATGTACATATTAAAAGTTCCCCGTCTGTATACACCAATGGTGCAGAGTGTCTGGGAATACACAAGTGTGTGTGTGGGGCTTTCACACCTTATACTATTGTGCAATGGATGATGCTGATGTAATTGGGTGTGTATGTGCAATTCCAGCTGCAGGGTATCTTAATTATGGGTTTTACAGCATGTACTGCTATTGTAGGGCCTTTGGTGTTGACTTACGCTTGGCTGCCGGGATTCATCTATTGCCCTTTACTTCACTTTTCAACCCGAATCCCCTCCCATTGTCAGGCATGCATCCAGCTGTCTGCTTTCTTGTTTTGTACTTTCCCAACCCAGGATTGTGTTGCGAAATGTGTTATGCAGCTGATCTACTGCAGGTTTGCTTTGTTCTGCTGTGACAGTTCTCTTTTCTTTGCAGTACAGCACCTCCCCTTTTCTGTTCTGCAGGTAGCTGCTAGTAGCCTTGTTAGCTGTTGTCAATGGCCCACTGTGAATTCCTAGGTATTAATTACTCATTTTTACTCCAATTACCATGCTGCAGCATGTCCTTATTGTCTTCCCGTATCCTTCCTATTTCAGCTATGGTGCGTGCCACGCACAGCCGTTTACTGGGTTTCAAGCGCATTTTCATCCACGTTCACATGCACTTTCAGTTACCTTGTGTGCTCTCAGCTAAACAAAGCTATGGCTACTTCCACACCTCTATCCTGTGGCTTTGCTTAGCAACAGGCAACCTGGATTAGCAATGCTCCAATGTGCTTACAGCTATGGTGGCGCACCCCTGTCTTGATGTCATGTTTACCTCCAGGCCACACCTCGGTGTTGTACCGCTATGCTGTGTGGTACATCCTTATGCTGGAGGGGATTTTGCGATTCAGTATTACTTGACTCATTTGCATGGCATTGACTACTAATTCCCATTTACCATGCAGAACACTGTCACAGACCCTTAGCAACCCTTGCGCCATGGTTGTGGTGTAGCATGAGTGCCATTGACTATTATGGGGAATTCATGAATTGTGTTACATTGCAGTTTTATGACATCTAAATATATTTTCATCATGATCCCGTTTGCGCACCGATGCACTGCGATTTTACATTGCGTTGGCCATGACATTAAATGTTATTTTTTATGTGTTGTGCATGTTTTTTTAAGCCATTGGCTATATATTTAGCCACCGGCATATATTAACATTATAATACGTAAGTTTGGTCTGCTTTCATCGCTCCACTTTTACGTTTGAAAAAATGTAAACCGTTTTTTCTTGGTTTACATTTCTGCATGCTTACGCTACGCCTGCACCACTTCATGAATCACTATATACCTTCATTAGCGTGCTACACTGCTGTGCATGGGGTAATTAGCATACATGCACTGGGAGCTGCGCAGCTCTGGTGTACGCTGGTAGTGCACGTGGAAACAGCTCGTACCTGAATCGCTCGGCAGCCATATTCTGCGTTAGATCACCAACGCTACTCCTACACCTGGCGCAAGCTTCATGAATCCCGGGGTATATTTCTTCGACAGTATTTGAGCTGAAAAACCTTTGGATTATATTTTAGTAATGCTTCTAAAACACAGAAGTGCAGTTTACACATACAATGAAATATTATGAGAAAGGCCTAAATGCTTCACCTGAGTCATATACCCAGCCCCTTCTGGTTATGCTACCAGCAGCAGCAGCACTGAAGCAACAGGAGACTCACATATTTTTCAGTGCCTTAAGCTTTCTGCCTGTCAGCATTTCAGCCTACAGCTATGTGACTACACAAGTAATTCACTTATTTCCATGACCTGCTTTATCATGTCCAGGGTTGCTAAAGGCAATCCTGAAAAATAATGAACATAAGGCAGAGCTACAGTCTTGAGTGTGATTTATACACATACACACACACACACACACACACACACACACACACACACACACACACACACACACACACACACAGACACATACACATACACACACACACACACACACACACACACACACACACACACACACACAGACGCATACACATACACACACACACACACACACACACACACACACATATACACACACACAGACGCATACACATACACATGCCAACACAAACAAAAATACTTATGCACTATTTAGAAGACCACCAATTCACATATCAGCATGTCATTTAGATGTGGAAAAAGCAGAGACTTCATCATAAGCCACAGGGACAATATACAGACTTCACACAGAAGGTACAACAGTCAGGAACCAAATCAGAGACTTAAGTGCTATCCTCTGCATCATTATGCCAGATCTCCAAAAAAAAATACTTATTAAAAGGACAGAGTACTATAGCAATGCAGACAAGCAAATCATCTGTGAAAAATATGCCAGTTATACTGGCAGCTACAGTACTGAATAAAACACAGATTTACACCTTCCTTCTGTATCTTATCTTTCGCACTGCACCACTCATGACCTGCACAAAACATGAGTGTGGTGTACATGTACTACAGAATCACAAGGCATACAAAAGCAACTCACAATGAGTGCGTTTGTCAAATGGGGGTTCTTGTAGCAGTTTTGCATTAAATAATTACTTCTTGGGTATATTCAGTGTTGTTTTTCATTTCAGATTTTATTAAAAGATAGCTGTTTAAACTTCTTTTTTTCAATTGTGATTCACAGTGATGAAATCAAAATAAAACAAAATACACACAAAAAACTGTTTCATCCCTGTCTATTTTCAAGTGCAACTTAGATCTATTGATGGGAAACAGAAAATTTACCCCAGGACTGCCCCTGTACTACTAATGGATAGATGCAGCTCCTAAATGCTTTATCCCATGCATGGCCCCCTCAAATTATGTATGGTATAGTCCCATTGAATCTTATTATGGATAATATATAATTATCGACAACCGGATGGGTAAGGCCAGTCTATAACTAAATAAGATATGTTATTTCATGCACAAAAAAGGAAATTAGCTAGGCTTAAAATGGCCCACAAGGGCAGCTAACTTCATACTTACTTATTCATAGGTTCATAGGTAGATACTAGACTATTGGCCCTAGGGCCTATATAAGCCTAGCCAAAAAGGTACCCTGGCTTTCACCACCCAAGGAAATTATTTTCCTGTGCCCCTGTCGAGCAGAGCCACAGAAGTGATCCCCTGGGTGAATTTCTTATTTCCCATTTAATCATCAAGATTTTTCTTGAAGAATGCTAATGAGGAGCTTTGTTTGATATAGCTAGGTAGTTTGTTCCAGAGTATGGGAAGTCTCTGGAACAGGAATCTATCCCTCCAGCATGTTCTGTTTATTGTGGTGACAAGGTTTATGTCCCTAGAGCATGTAGCTCGGAGGGATTGGGATTTCTTTAAGTGTAGCATGTCCAACAGCTCTGGGTTTGACATAGCTTTGTATGTTAGGCAGAGATCGCCTATGAGTAGGTGATATGTGAAGGAGTAAAGCTGGATTTTTTTGAGACGGTCTGCATAGGACATCTGTTTGAGGCCAATAATCCTCTTTGTGAGGTATTTCTGCAGCTTTTCCAGTTGTTATATATGTCTTGTGAGGTACATACCAAAAGGGGGGTTGTACTCTATAATGGGTCTAATGTGTGATGAGTAGAGGGGAACAATGACCTCTTTTTTCCCGGATGAGAAACCTTTTGTGATGAGGTGTGCCATGTAGAAGGATTTCCTGACTGCTGTGGCTATGTGATTATCAAAGGAGAGACAACTGTCCACCTGTGTCCCAAGATCTCTTATCACACTTTCAGTGTTAAGTAGACTACCGCCTATGTGGTAGTTCATGGATACAGAGTTTTTACCAAAAGGGATGGCAATGCACTTTTTAACATTGAGCTTGAGGCCATGGCTTTGACACCAGGCATCTGTCTCAGTGAGGTCCTTTTGTAGGATGTCCACATTGTAAGGAGTTTCGATTATGGCTCCTACTTTGCAGTCATCTGCAAACTTCATTAGCCAAAGACCTTCTGTGTTAGCCTGTACTTCAGAGAAGTAGATACCAAACAGGAGAGGACCCAGGACTGAACCCTGTGGTACTCCAGTTGCCCCTGGTCTGAAGTCGGATTTGGAGTCTGCTACTTTCACTACTAAATGTACTCTACAATACTAATCTAAGTGTTCATATGTATTAATAGTATATTGTCTGGTGACAACCTAATGTAAAAATATTAGATTAGTATTGTAAGAGTACATTTAGTAGTTCTTTTTAATTGATTTATTTGGCTTGTCATTATCATCATGTTTTTAATATGTTGGCACATTCATTTTATTTGTAAGAATGGGAGCTTTATGATCGTGTATAAGATAGCGATCAGACTGCACTCTTTATAGGAATAAGTGAATGGAGCAGTCCGATCACTAACAAATCAATCATTGATGTTTTTTGGTTATTAAATGAATTGATATTGTAATATTATTGTTGGTTTTGGTTACACAGTACGGAACTTGGTTCTTATATGCAGGGTTTATTCTGCACAGCAAACATTTCAGTGTATCTATGGCTTTAAATGTATGAACTGTTTTTGGTGCCAAATAAGTTATTTAAGGCGTCTTTGTAACTAACATATTATTCTGAAGAAGCCCACATAGATGGGTGAAAGTGCTTAACTGGTTTGGTTGTTTTTAAAGTTTTTCATTCTAACGTTGCACAATAAATTATTTTATCCGTGGATGTGACTGCTGGATTTCGTTTATCACAAATACCAACTCTGAGGTGAACGGGCACTTATTGGGGACTCCGTGGCTGCAAGGTAACAATATAAGCTAGGTAAGTAGATTTTGGTAAAAATCCATTTTTGCCAAATCAAATGCATTCCTATATCAGACAAAGCTATCCTGATTTGATCTTCATCTCTCCTTTCCATCTCTTTCAAAACACAAAAGCAATTTCCAGATATCCCATAGCAACCTCATCTGATACCTGAATATCACCCTGAGGAGAACACTTATTATGTTTGGCAGTATTTTGCCAGGATTTTAAAAGACATATTCACCAATGACAATGACTTATAGTTTCTTATGGCCTGTACATTTTTAGTCCTCTTCTGGCATTATAATCTGTGTCACCTTTACCACAGACACTAGAACCATTTCTGATAAGTAACTTAATTGAAAACTTCTTTTAACGCTTGCAGTTCTCCTCCTTAGCTTTCTGCTGGAATTTCATTAGCTATCTATCATCTTTGTGGTCATCCCTCCTTCATGTATATAACTGACCACACTTTCTGCCTATTACCTCACAATACCTGATTCATCACCTGACCTTCCACTGTGACTGGTCATTGTCATGTTGTCTTCATAATTCCCT